>NC_056448.1:17453264-17465764 GCF_018296145.1 Oncorhynchus tshawytscha | reverse complement strand
GTAGGGTGAATTGTGGCCCATTCCTCCTGAAAAAGTTGGTGTAACTGAGTCAGGTTTGTAGGCCTTCTTGCTCGCACACGCTTTTTCATTTCTGTCCACAAATATTCTAAGGGATTGAGGTCAGGGCATTGTGAAGGCCACTCCAATACCTTGACTTTGTTGTCCGTCAGCCATTACTCCGGGGCGGCAGGGTAGCCTAGTCGTTAGAGCGTTGGACTAGTAACCGGAAGGTTGCAAGTTCAAACTCTTGAGCTAACAAGGTACAAATCTGTCGTTCTGCCCCTGAACAGGCAGTTAACCTCCTAGGCCATCATTGAAAATAAGAAGTTGTTCTTAACTGACTTGCCTAGTAAAAGAAAAAAAAATATTTTTTGCCACAACTTTGGAAGTATGCTTGGGATCATTGTCCATTTGGAAGACCCATTTGCGACCAAGATTTAACTTCCTGACTGATGTCTTGAGATGTTGCTTCAATATATCCACATAATTTTCCTTCCTCATGAGCCATCTATTTTGTGAAGCGCACTAGTCCCTCCTGCAGCAAAGCACCCCCACAACATGATGCTGCCACCCCCGTGCCTCACGATTGGAATGGTGTTTTTCGGCTTGCAAGCTTCCCCCTTTTTCCTCCAAACATGGTCATTATGGCCAAACAGTTCTATTGCTTCATCAGACCAGAGGACATTTCTCCAAAAAGTACGATCTTTGTCCCCATGTGCAGTTGCAAACCGTAGTCTGGCTTTTTTATGGAGCAGTGGCTTCTTCCTTGAGGAGCGGCTTTTCAGGTTATGTCGATATAGGACTAGTTTTTACTGTGGATATAGACACTTTTGTACCTGTTTCCTCCAGCATCTTCACAAGGTCCTTTGCTGTTGTTCTGGGATTGATTTGCACTTTTTTCACCAAAATGCGTTCATCTCTAGGAGACAGAACGCGTCTCCTTCCTGAGCGGTATGACGGCTGCGTGGTCCCATGGTGTTTATACTTGCGTACCATTGTTTGTACAGATGAACGTGGTACCTTCAGGAGTTTGGAAATTACTCCCAAGGATGAACCAGACTTGTTTTTCTTGGCTGATGTCTTGATTTTCCCATGATGTCAAGCAAAGAGGAACTGAGTTCAAAGGTAGGCCTTGAAATACATCTACAGGTACACCCCCAATTGACTCAAATAATGTCAATTAGCCTATCAGAAGCTTCTAAAGCCATGACATCATTTTCTGGAATTTTCCAAGCTGTTTAAAGGCACAGTCAACTTAGTGTATGTAAACTTCTGACCCACTGGAATTGTGATACAGTGTATTATTAGTGAAATAATCTGTCTGTAAACAATTGTTGGAAAAATGACTTGTGTCAGGCACAAAGTAGATGTTCTAACTGACTTGCCAAAACTATAATTTGTTAACAAGACATTTGTGGAGTGGTTGAAAAACAATATTTAATGACTCCAACCTAAGTGTATGTAAACTTCTACTTGTATTTGTATTTGTTTATAATATAATCTTTGAGAACTAACAACCACCCAAGTAAAAGCTAGGCAGTTCGGGAGAATAGAAAATTCACAAAACAATGAATTTATCAGTATTGATTTTGTTGTTATGTTTGAGCAAAAGAACACAGCATTAGCCATCGCAAAATGCATAGAATTGCAGGACATTTTAAAATGCCCCTTTCGTTTTCATCATATGTCCTCAATAGTGTACCACAGAGAACCACCATACAGTAGACCCTGAAGGTCCTGAAGGAGTTGGATTCAGTTTGCTTGCGAAGCAGCTGGTGTCGATTGTGATGCGCGACTTCACATGGCTTAACATGAAAACATGTGACATCCTTCAATGGTCCACGTGTTTCTTCTCACCTGAGACTAATATGAATGTCAATCATATCCGACGAGTGTCAATGGAAACCCACGGGAGTGTATGTCCAGTGTGATGGAACTCCAAAGAAACAACCCTGTGCAGTGATTCCCTCCTTGCTGAAGCCAGGTCTGACTGTGAGGAAGGTGTATGATTCTCCCAGTGTTATGCTTATGAAAGACATGCGGGTTTGGTTTAGTTAAGTCTTCAAGAGGCATGTAGGAGCGTAGACTATTATCACAGTTGGTCGACTACGACCTGCTCTGTGGCTGTCCCTCCCAACTGCAGTGAGATACCCTGATAACATCTGGGTAACGATTTTCGAATTGAAATGTGCCCTGCGGATGAAATAAGAAACCACTTTCTTCTATCGTTCTGCCACACAGGATTTGTTTGTGTTTCGTTTCTCTCTCACAGTGTCTATGGTGGTTACGTTGTGTGAGTGTTGTGGTGATGCGAGACACAGCGTCAGTGTTTGTGTTGAAGGCATTAGCTTAGCTGGGGTTGAAAGTATATTAACACAAATCAATGGTTACTCCTCTCTCTCTCAACCTTGTGTTGACAACAGTGTGTCAGCTGTGAGAAGAGCTGTTTTGTTTGAACATCTGCATCCCAAGGCTTTACCCAATGATGGCTCTACTACGTAGGAGAGGAGAGGGGTCCCGCTGCCGCCCTTCTGGGCTGGACAGGCCTCCCGTCGCCGGCCATGAAAAGACATGAGGAGGAGGGATTAGTAGGGGGGGGGATTGTTCACTTGGTCGGCCACTTTTTCAATGGCAACACACAACTCTTCTGACCTGCGTGAGCTCTCGCCTGAAGAGTTGGGAGGAATCAGGAAATGATCACAGCATCTATTGGCTTGGTAAGAATGCAAACAGACTGCTGGTATAGGGAGAGCTGAGGAGGGGAGGGGTGGCTGTGTACGACTTATTAACTACCCAGTGATGCAATCCTCCCAGGGAGGGTACTTTTTGGTTTGGCCCATCAGTTGTGCATCAGCATGAATGGATGTTGTCCGGGGATTTTCAGGAGCAGGTGGGCACACTGGCATGCAAGCAATTACACACTCGGACACACACAGTCACACACACAGTGGCACACAAAGACACACGCATGTGCACACACACGCATGCGTAATTACTCGCACTAGTTAATCACACACACACTTGCACCGGCAGGATACAGTATCTGCTACTGTATGACTTTATGGTTGTTGGGAACTATGTCTGCTTCTTTGATATGTGCTTGGTCAGCAAAGGACCAGGATGCAGCAGGGTCTTGCTAGGCCCTCATAGGTGAGTCCACTCTGTACAGTGCTGTCACCAGCTCCCTTCACCTGTTATCCTCCACATTCATAATACATGGACTTCATAATAAATGGACAGCGAATAGATTCATAAATGAATATAACCACAATACATATCTGAACAGCAGTGATTCACATTCAGATGGGCGATACGCTTGAACTGCATCGCTGTGATTGTATTGGCTGAATCACTATGTCAGCTGAAATGCACAATGGTCAGCTTTACAGCATAGCCGCTCAGGCATGGTATACACTGAGTGGACAGAACATTACACCTTCTGAGTATTTAGTTGCACCCACTTTTGCCCTCAGAACATTGTCAATTTGTTAGGGCCTGGACTCTACACGGTGTGATGTTGGCTGGATGTACTTTGGGTGCTGGACCATTCTTGATACACATGGGAAACTGTTGAGCGTGAAAAACCTTACAGTTTTGCATTTCTTGACACATTCAAACTGGTGTGCCTGGCCCCTACTACCGTCCTCTGTTTTGTAGTGTACATAGGGATGGTGCATGTTTCCAAGGACAAGAGAAATCCATACAAAGGAAGGTGGATTTCTCGTTACTTGGCTACAATTTTCCAGTGTGGATTTATGTCCGCTCTGCTATCAACCTCTCTCCTGACCCTCTTATCTTGACTGAACCTAATCCCCATCGCTGGGAGCACCTGTCTCACTGACCATTACTGCCCGGCAACCCGCCTCACAGGCTATTTTACTATTGATCTGTGTGTGTGTGTGTGTGTGTGTGTGTGTGTGTGTGTGTGTGTGTGTGTGTGTGTGTGTGTGTGTACACCATGGGAAGTCACACAAGAACTAGCTGGTCCATGTAGCTCAGATTCAGTGTGAAATGGGACAGGTCATGGGAATGACAGCAGCACATTGGTGGGTCTCAACAAGGCCAGATAGATCTATGCAGGGTCATTTGTACACATTAACCACGGTGTCCTTTCCTTTGAAGCATAGCACAGGTCCAGATCAGATTGATTTTAGGCCCCTGATAAAACATACAGTTTGAGTTTCAGTTTCAGTGTGATGATGTCACAGTGTAGGCTATTTCTTATGTCATTACGAAGTAGTATGGGCAGAAAACCTGTCAACCTTATTGACAGGCTTAATCTGTAATATCCCATTATTATTTTCATCTATAAGGATCATGCAAATTTATAGAAACTATATTTTCATGGGTTTTATGCCTTATAGGCTTACTGCCATTTTGACTGACTGAGTGAGGGTTGAATGGGGTGTCTGGGACAGTGCCCGTGCCTGTGGACCTAATGGCTTCAGGCTTTGACGGGATGTGCATGGTGAAATCCCCCATAATCACAGCTGCACTGATGCTTTAAGGGGCGCTTTGAGAGGATTTAGTGCTAATGCTAATGTCCAGGTGCCAATCTGTCTGCAATCAGGCTTTACAGCACAGGGCTGGCAAGCGCTAACTCAGAGATGGAGACATGTGCTTTACATACAGCAGTTAACTGAACAGTTGGCCTATATTGCATGGAATAAAGGCCATCCAGTTGAAACAGCGAACACTGTTCAGTGTCGTAGAGGTTTGTGTGTGTGTGTGTGTGTGTGTGTGTTAACCGTTCTTCGCAGAGCTGGGGCCTAGATAGACTGCGTCTGCTCCTGCTGGCCCCATGCTCTGGGACACACACAGGACTGGGCTGTCCATTTTTGATGATGTCAGGGAGCCGGGAACACTGCCATCTGTTTTCTCCTCTCCACTTGGTCCTCTCTCCTCTCCTCTTCTCTCCTCTGCTGTCTCTGGCATGATGATGGGCCCAACTGTGCTGCCGTCACACTGTGGGGTGAATGCTTCATAAATATCACACCAGGGGGGAGGTGTGTGAGCGTGCCTCTGTACCCTGGAAAGAGTGCGACAGGGGTGTAAAATGGATCTGGGTGAGATGTCCTATGAATTCATTTCACTGTTGGCGTGTGTCCAGTACTTACAGTACATTGATTGTTGGTGTGAGATGTGATGTGTCATGAATACATGTAATTGGCTGTTGTGGTATGTGGACACTGTGACCTGTCAATAGCATTGTGAGACATTGTTCTGTTTCTAATCAAATCACCACCCCTCTGTGCCCACTGCCGATAGCATTCAGCACCATATTGTGTTTGTTTTGACACACGATAGATGATCATGTAAATTAAACCACGTCTAGTTTTCAGGGTGGCTGAGTATTTGATTGGTTGAGACTGGTCACATGGGGTTCCCAGCTGTGACGGTGGCCACATGTTTGCTTGTCCCAGAAATGGACTGTGACACGTGTTTGTAGCTGATTCGTCTATACATATGTATCCCCCACCCCGCTCCCCTCTGCCCCCTCTGCTTTAAACAAATGAAGTCTAATGTAAACAATGCATGCATGTGTCATGCTGTACTTCAGGAAGCATAAGGGAGGCTGGTCCTGCCATGGATCCCCAGTCACAAGCTTTTGGCTTGGCAGCTCCTTCCTTACTGTAGGGGGAAGGCTGAGGGTGGTGGGGCAGGGCCAGTTCTGGGGTTGGGAGGGGGTGAGGCTGTGGGTGGGGATGGGGGAGGTAGGATGGGTAGAGAGTGTTATTGCCACTCCATCTTGTGATGATTATGTTTCATATTTTGTCGACTCTGGGTGAGAGAAGCTTTATTCTCTGGTCTGTCCCGCCCAGAGTTGGGCCTCCCATGGCACCATGACTGAGACGAGAGAGAAATCGATCATGTGGAAAAAGACAGAGAGAGAGCCTTTGACTGGTCTGCAGGATAGGACAAAGAGAGTAGGAGAGTATAGGGTGGGAGAGGAGGACTGGGTGTCGGACAGTGAGGAGAGTGAGGAAGTGAGGAAGGGGGCAGAGGTTAGATAGAAGGAGCAGAGGTTAGATAGAAGGAGCAGAGGTTAGATAGAAGGAGCAGAGGGTAGATAGAAGGAGCAGAGGTTAGATAGAAGGGTGAAGAGGCAGAGGTTAGATAGAAGGGTGAAGAGGCAGAGGTTAGATAGAAGGATGAAGAGGCAGAGGTTAGATATAAGGGTGAAAGGGCAGAGGTTAGATAGAAGGGTGAAGAGGCAGAGGTTAGATAGAAGGGTGAAGAGGCAGAGGTTAGATAGAAGGAGCAGAGGTTAGATAGAATGGTGAAGAGGCAGAGGTTAGATAGAAGGGTGAAAGGGCAGAGGTTAGATAGAAGGGTGAAGAGGCAGAGGTTAGATAGAAGGGTGAAGAGGCAGAGGTTAGATAGAAGGGTGGCGAGGCAGAGGTTAGATAGAAGGGTGACGAGGCAGAGGTTAGATAGAAGGGTGAAGAGGCAGAGGTTAGATAGAAGGGTGGCGAGGCAGAGGTTAGATAGAAGGGTGAAGAGGCAGAGGTTAGATAGAAGGGTGACGAGGCAGAGGTTAGATAGAAGGGTGACGAGGCAGAGGTTAGATAGAAGGGTGAAGAGGCAGAGGTTAGATAGAAGGGTGAAGAGGCAGGGGTTAGATAGAAGGGTGACGAGGCAGAGGTTAGATAGAAGGGTGAAAGGGCAGAGGTTAGATAGAAGGGTGAAAGGACAGAGGTTAGATAGAAGGGTGAAAGGGCAGAGGTTAGATAGAAGGGTGACGAGGCAGAGGTTAGATAGAAGGGTGGCGAGGCAGAGGTTAGATAGAAGGGTGACGAGGCAGAGGTTAGATAGAAGGGTGAAAGGGCAGAGGTTAGATAGAAGGGTGAAGAGAGCATAGTGAGAGACAGAGAAGGGGGGGGGGTAAATAAAAAGAGAGTGATTTACATGATCTGGTTCTCATATTTAGTTCATCTCACTGTGTTGGTGTCACCATATTAAGGCTTAATTCATATTCTTGCCCATAACCCAATATTACCCAGTGAGGCATGAACAGGAAAGACATGGCACTGAAAGGCAGGGCTCTAATGCTCTATTCCAGCCTCATCATTTCTCCCCTCTGCCAATGGGTGAGGCCAGGGCACCATATGGGGGCACGCCCCAGCCCTGCAGCTAGATTAGGTAGGTGGTGTGCCAACCCGTGGATCTGGAATGACAAAGCACCCTATATCAAAGGCCTTAACCAAGTGATGGGACTAAAGTCACCTAATACACTATTCTCTACAGTAGCCATTTTCATGCAGATTTCCAGTCTCAGTCCAAAGTGCATTATGAGTGCCTGGTAAGCGTCTGTGTAATAGAGTATAGCCTATGTTAGAGGCAGCATGGCATGTCTGCTCATTACATGGGTCTTTAGCCACACGGAAAGCAACACTTCAGCATTCAGACTCCCCACAGTGTTTTAAAAGGCTGACAGATGCAAGCCTATACATATTCATGTACTGAAAGGGACAATGGAGCAGCCATAACGTCCATTCACCATTGCAGTGTATGGCTTACCATATCGGTCAGGTATTCATTCCTCTGGGTGGTTGAGCCACATGGTCCTTAGACTGGTGCTTGGTCCTAACCCGCTTCACACTAGCACTTAGCCTGAGCTCCACCTGCCTTTGAAGCACCCTAGACTCCCATTGAAGTTAAACACTTTCATTATGCAGTTTAGAGCGGAGAGCAGAGGTGTATAATGATGGAGGGAGGGGAGAAGGGAGAGAGTAGAGAGAGGAGGTGTATAATGATGGAGGGAGGGGAGAAGGGAGAGAGTAGAGAGAGGAGGTGTATAATGATGGAGGGAGGGGAGAAGGGAGAGAGTAGAGAGAGGAGGTGTATAATGATGGAGGGAGGGGAGAAGGAGAGAGTAGAGAGAGGAGGTGTATAATGATGGAGGGAGGGGAGAAGGGAGAGAGTCGTGAGAGGAGGTGTATAATGATGAAGGGAGAGAGTAGAGAGAGGAGGTGTATAATGATGGAGGGAGGGAGGGGAGAAGGGTGAGAGTAGAGAGAGGAGGTGTATAATGATGGAGGGAGGGGAGAAGGGAGAGAGTAGAGAGAGGAGGTGTATAATGATGAAGGGAGAGAGTAGAGAGAGGAGGGGTATAACTGTTTCCTCTGTCTCTGGTGGGGGACAGCTGGCATCGCCATGGCCATGGAGGCACAAACACACCCAGGAGTGCATAATGAGGCGTGGAAGCAGAATTTTGGCGGTTAGGAGGGGTTGGGACGGGCTCCATCATATGTCTGTATTAGCCTTGGAGGAGCCTCCAGCACGCCATCTCAAAGCCCGCCAAACAGCCACCCATAAGCCCACTCACATGTGACTCACGACCAGCATTAAATCAGTTTAAATACAGGCACGCATTTAACCTTGTTACACCGCACTGGTTTCACCAGAGGAGAGAGAGGGAGAGCAAGCGTGAGATAGAGAGGGAGAGGTAGAGAAAGAGAGAGAGCAAGCGTGAGATAGAGAGAGAGAGAGAGAGGGAACATGGGAGGATGGGGGGGGGGGGGGGGTCTGATCTGAGTAAAGTGGCCCACATCCGTGACTGTGCGGGGGCATTTGGCACCACATGTCTCTGGATGTCATCATTAACATGGTGGCCTGCATTATGCTCACACACAATCCTGTGTGTGGCTGCGCATGACGATGTTGCTAAGAAACACCACATTGCTCTCCTCGCTCGTCAACACATTAAGTTTAACATCTATTCACCAGATTTAGGCGGAGCAGACGGGCCTGTCTTACTGACTGAGTGAGGAGATGCTGACTGTGTTGCCGACTGTGTTGTAGACTTTGTGTCTGACTATGACCGTGTCATTGACTGTGTTCTCTCTCTGCTGTGTGTTCCAGGTGATCTCAGCCCTATCCAGGATCTCCCACCACAGCATCGCACAGATCAAGGGGATCAGGTATGTCTTCTCTCCTCCCATTGGCCATTTGAGAAAGAGGAACATTGAATATGTTCACTGTATCGCTCAATCAGACATGGTTGTTTAATTGTGGTAACAGGTTAGATCTCGGCCCACTCCTACTTATACCACAGCCTCTATTGTAACCCGTTCTGGAAGGACCACATGGAAGTCCAGTATCAGATGGCTCAGATCACATCTAAACTCTACCTCATATCTCTTTGTGTCACGTCAAAGGAAATAGCTCACACTAGTTTATTGGGCGCTGCGAAACCGCTTTCTGATTTCTCTTTATTTGTTCAATCTGTTCTCCCTGCTCGCTGGCTCCACAAATAAAGCAGTTTCATCCTGGCGGTCTGGGTAATGAGTTGATGGAGCGTGTCCATTAGGCCCCATGCCAGACCAGGGGACACAGAGACGGGCTCTGGCCATTAATAAATACTACACAGCTTGGTGAGAGGTGGCTAAGTCACTTCTGTCCTGTCTGGCCAGCCCAGTGTGGTGAAAACAAATCACAGCTGGCATGTACAGTACCAGTCAAAACACCCTGGCATGTACAGTACCAGTCAAAACACACTGGCATGTACAGTACCAGTCAAAACACACTGGCATGTACAGTACCAGTCAAAACACCCTGGTATGTACAGTACCAGTCAAAACACCCTGGCATGTACAGTACCAGTCAAAACACCCTGGCATGTACAGAACCTGTCAAAACACCCTGGTATGTACAGAACCAGTCAAAACACCCTGGCATGTACAGTACCAGTCAAAACACCCTGGTATGTACAGAACCAGTCAAAACACCCTGGTATGTACAGAACCAGTCAAAACACCCTGGCATGTACAGTACCAGTCAAAACACCCTGGCATGTACAGTACCAGTCAAAATACCCTGGCATGTACAGTACCAGTCAAAACACCCTGGCATGTACAGTACCAGTCAAAACACCCTGGCATGTACAGTACCAGTCAAAACACCCTGGTATGTACAGAACCAGTCAAAACACCCTGGCATGTACAGTACCAGTCAAAACACCCTGGCATGTACAGTACCAGTCAAAACACCCTGGTATGTACAGTACAAGTCAAAACACCCTGGCATGTACAGTACCAGTCAAAACACCCTGGTATGTACAGTACCGGTCAAAACACCCTGGCATGTACAGTACCAGTCAAAACACCCTGGCATGTGCAGTACCAGTCAAAACACCCTGGCATGTATACAGTACCAGTCAAAACACCCTGGCATGTACAGTACCAGTCAAAACACCCTGGCATGTACAGTACCATGTCAAAACACCCTGGCATGTACAGTACCAGTTAAAACACCCTAGTATGTACAGAACCAGTCAAAACACCCTGGCATGTACAGTACCAGTCAAAATACCCTGGCACCTACTCATTCAAGGGTTTTTCTTTCTTTATACAATTTTCTACATTGCAGAATAGTAGTGAAGACACTATGAAATAACACATATGGAATCATGTAGTAACCAAAAAAGTGTTCAACAAATCTAAATATATTTTATATTTGAGATTCTTCAAAGTAGCCACCCTTTACCTTGATGACAGCTTTGCACACTCTTGGCATTCTCTCAACCAGCTTCACCTGGAATGCTCATCCCAGACTCGTACTGCTGTACATGTACAGTACATTAACCATGTGCAGTCAGATCATGATCATATCTTTCAATCATCCACCACGTTCACTGATTCTCTCTCACACCAACATAGGAAGCATGCCAAGAGGCACATGACCAACACATGGCATGGTCTAGGACACATGAAGGTACATGATGTTAACATGTCTGTCCTTCCAGAGTGGTCAGTGTACACCCACCACACACTCTGGCCTCTCGATTCCTCCTGTCCTTCCCCTACTGCCTGGGATAAAGGCGACTGAGGCACCTCTGCCCCTATAATTTTACAGAGACCTGTCAGTCCTCTTCAGTCTCACCCCCATGCCCCCTGTCACTAAACACAGACACCCCAGAGAAACTCAGCAGTTAAAAACACTCCTCCTGTTCTCTCTCTCTGCTCCTCTGGCTCTCTCTCTGTTTCTCTCTTTCTCTCTCTCTCTGTTCATCTTTCTCTGTTTCTCTCTCTCTCTCTCTCTCCCTCTCTCTGTTCCTCTCTCTCTCTCTGTTTCTCTCTCTCTCTCTCTGTTCCTCTCTCTCTCTGTTTCTCTCTCTCCGTTCCTCTCTCTCTCTCTGTTCCTCTCTCTCTCTCTCTGTTCCGCTCTCTATCTCTCTGTTCCTCTCTCTCTTTGTTTCTCTCTCTCTCTCTCTGTTCCTCTCTCTGTCTCTGTTTCTCTCTCTCTCTGTTCCTCTCTCTCTTTGTTTCTCTCTCTCTCTGTTCCTGTCTCTCTCTCTGTTCCTCTCTCTCTCTCTCTCTGTCTCTGTTTCTCTCTCTCTCTGTTTCTCTCTCTCTGTTCCTTTCTCTGTTCCTCTCTCTCTGTCTCTCTCTCTCTGTTCCTCTCTCTCTGTTTTTCTCTCTCTCTCTCTGTCCCTCTCTCTCTCTCTCTCTCTCTCTCTGTTTCTCTCTCTCTCTCTCTGTTCCTCTCTCTCTGTTCCTCTCTCTCTCTCTGTTTCTCTCTCTCTCTCTGTTTCTCTCTCTCTCTGTTCCTCACTCTCTCTCTCTCTCTCTCTCTGTTTCTCTCTCTCTCTCTCTCTGTTTCTCTCTCTCTCTCTCTATTTCTCTCTCCCTCTCGCTGTTTCTCTCTCTCACTCTCTGTCCCTCTCTCTCTCTCTGTTCCTCTCTCACTCTCTGTTCCTCTCTGTTTCTCTCTCTCTCTCTGTTTCTCTCTCTCTGTTCTCTCTCTCTCTCTCTGTTCCTCTCTCTGTTTCTCTCTCTCTCTCTGTTTCTCTCTCTCTCTCTCTCTGTTCCTCTCTCTCTCTCTCTCTGTTTCTCTCTCTCTCTGTTCCTCTCTCTCTCTCTCTCTGTTTTCTCTCTCTCTCCCTGTTTCTCTCTCTCTCTCTCTGTCCCTCTCTCTCTGTTCCTCTCTCTCTCTCTCTCTCTGTTCCTCTCTCTCTCTCTGTTCCTCTCTCTCTCTCTGTTTCTCTCTCTCTCTCTGTTTCTCTCTCTCTCTGTTCCTCTCTCTCTCTCTCTCTCTCTCTCTGTTTCTCTCTCTCTCTCTCTCTGTTTTCTCTCTCTCTCTCTCTATTTCTCTCTCCCTCTCGCTGTTTCTCTCTCTCACTCTCTGTCCCTCTCTCTCTCTCTGTTCCTCTCTCACTCTCTGTTCCTCTCTGTTTCTCTCTCTCTCTCTGTTTCTCTCTCTCTGTTCTCTCTCTCTCTCTCTGTTCCTCTCTCTGTTTCTCTCTCTCTCTCTGTTTCTCTCTCTCTCTCTCTGTTTCTCTCTCTCTGTTTCTCTCTCTCTCTGTTCCTCTCTCTCTCTCTCTCTGTTTCTCTCTCTCTCCCTGTTTCTCTCTCTCTCTCTCTCTCCCTCTCTCTCTGTTCCTCTCTCTCTCTCTCTCTGTTCCTCTCTCTCTCTCTGTTCCTCTCTCTCTCTGTTTCTCTCTCTCTGTCCCTCTCTCTCTGTTCATTTCTCTGTTCCTCTCTCTCTGTTTTCTCTCT
>NC_056448.1:17452532-17453164 GCF_018296145.1 Oncorhynchus tshawytscha | reverse complement strand
ACATGAGCCTAAATGACGAGATAAACTACTTCTATGCTCGCTTCGAGGCAAATAACACTGAAACATGCATGGGAGAACCAGCTGTACCGGGAGACTATGTGATCACGCTCTCCACAGCCGATGTGAGTAAGACCTTAAAACAGGTTAACATTCACAAGGTCACAGGGCCACCCGAATTGCCAGTATGTGTACTGCGAGCATGCACTGACCAAATGGCAAGTGCCTTCACTGACATTTTCCCTGTCCGAGTCTGTAATACCAGCATGTTTTAAGCAGACCACCATAGTGCTTGTGCCCAAGAACACTAATGTAACCTGCCTAAATGACTACCGACTCGACCTGTTTGATGTAGCCATGAAGTGATTTAAAGGCTGGTCATGGCTCACATCAACACCATTATCCCAGAAACCCTAGACCCACTCCAATTTGCATACCACCCCAACAGATCCACATATGATTCAATCTCTATTGCACTCAACCCTGCCCTTTCACACCTGGACAAAAGGAACACCTACAGTGGGGAGAACAAGTATTTGATACACTGCCGATTTTGCAGGTTTTCCTACTTACAAAGCATGTAGAGGTCTGTAATTTTTTTAATCATAGGTACACTTCAACTGTGAGAGACAGAA
>NC_056448.1:17447479-17452432 GCF_018296145.1 Oncorhynchus tshawytscha | reverse complement strand
CAAACTTTTTTTAACAAATCAAAAACTGAAAAATTGGGCGTGCAAAATTATTCAGCCCCTTTACTTTCAGTGCAGCAAACTCTCTCCAGAGTTGACCTAAATGATTAATGATGATAAATACAATCCACCTGTGTGTAATCAAGTCTCCGTATAAATGCACCTGCACTGTGATAGTCTCAGAGGTCCGTTAAAAGCGCAGAGAGCATCATGAAGAACAAGGAACACACCAGGCAGGTCCGAGATACTGTTGTGAAGAAGTTTAAAGCCGGATTTGGATACAAAAAGATTTCCCAAGCTTTAAGCATCCCAAGGAGCACTGTGCAAGCGATAATATTGAAATGGAAGGAGTATCAGACCACTGCAAATCTACCAAGACCTGGCTGTCCCTCTAAACTTTCAGCTCATACAAGGAGAAGACTGATCAGAGATGCAGCCAAGAGGCCCATGATCACTCTGGATGAACTGCAGAGATCTACAGCTGAGGTGGGAGACTCTGTCCATAGGACAACAATCAGTCGTATATTGCACAAATCTGGCCTTTATGGAAGAGTGGCAAGAAGAAAGCCATTTCTTAAAGATATCCATAAAAAGTGTTGTTTAAAGTTTGCCACAAGCCACCTGGGAGACACACCAAACATGTGGAAGAAGGTGCTCTGGTCAGATGAAACCAAAATTGAACTTTTTGGCAACAATGCAAAACGTTATGTTTGGCGTAAAAGCAACACAGCCCATCACCCTGAACACACCATCCCCACTGTCAAACATGGTGGTGGCAGCATCATGGTTTGGGCCTGCTTTTCTTCCGCAGGGACAGGGAAGATGGTTAAAATTGATGGGAAGATGAATGGAGCCAAATACAGGACCATTCTGGAAGAAAACCTGATGGAGTCTGCAAAAGACCTGAGACTGGGACGGAGATTTGTCTTCCAACAAGACAATGATCCAAAACATAAAGCAAAATCTACAATGGAATGGTTCAAAAATAAACATATCCAGGTGTTAGAATGGCCAAGTCAAAGTCCAGACCTGAATCCAATCGAGAATCTGTGGAAAGAACTGAAAACTGCTGTTCACAAATGCTCTCCATCCAACTTGAGCTTGAGCTGTTTTGCAAGGAGGAATAGGGAAAAATTTCAGTCTCTCGATGTGCAAAACTGATAGAGACATACCCCAAGCGACTTAAAGCTGTAATTGCAGCAAAAGGTGGCGCTACAAAGTATTAACTTAAGGGGGCTGAATAATTTTGCACGCCCAATTTTGCACGCCCAGTTTTATATCTTTATGTTTGAAGCCTGAAATGTGGCAAAAGGTCGCAAAGTTCAAGGGGGCCGAATACTTTCGCAAGGCACTGTAAATGGTACATTGTTGTGCAATTTAAATGTTTGAATATAAAATGATTGGTGAAAAGATTAAATGTAATTTTAGCTTCCAAATGAGAGATTTGGGTTTTCATAAGGTTAGGGCTCTGCTCAATCAGTGGCCCGCCCCTGTGAAGAGACATGGGTTATAAAACTATGAAAACACACCCTTCTCCCTCCACTATATAAGCCCTTGACGAAAATGTAACCTCCTGTTCCGAGGACGTGAGGACGACGGTCCATACGTTAAAAAGGACTAACATGTCAACTACAGAAATAAGTCAACCTCAGCATGAGCTTTGGTTGTGAATGCTATAAACTTTGAACTCTTACTCACTAAAGAAGTGAGACATCCTAGCCGTTGAGTTTGCAACAGCAGCTGCAAACGTGGGCTAGGAAAGAACAGAGTATCCCGTCTACCACACAACGTATCCAATTTACCAGCAGAGACATTCTTCAAAGGACAAAGGACTCCGTGGAAGGCCGTGTTGGGCAACACGGCCTTCCATCTACAACCAACCTACCGAAGCGCAGTAAATATTTATGCGTTTTCCTTTTCCAAATAGGCAGTAATTTAGAATGCATAAGATTCTGTATTTACGATAGAGTAGTTGCCTCCGGCCCGATAGAGACATCGCTTCTCCCTTTGTTCTTCAGTCTTCCCGCTCTTTCACTCAAATCCAGCCCCCTTTCCTTTGGGTAACCAACTGTCATATCTGTTCCGTCTGCTAGGGACGTTTTCCATTATGACATAATTTGTAATCAAGGTATGATTCATTCTGTGTATATGTAATCCTGTGTGATTAGTTAGATATTTAGTAAATAAACAATTAAACCCAATTTTGTATTGCTGATTCAACTTGTTAGCCAGGGTTCGTGAAGATAACCAAGAATTTACAACTTTCAGATGAGACTGAAATAAGGTGACAAATAATATTGACTGCTATGGATGTAAAATATTACTAGGTCTTTAAGAGTTTATTTGGAAGATTTGCCCATGGTAAATTAGGTTTTACAATGACAAAGTAGGTTTTACCATGATAAATGAGATTTGGCAGTGATAAATGAGGTACAGTATGGCTGAGATAAATAGGTTTTGACAGTGTGATAAATGAGGTTTGACCTTGGACGAGGTACGACAGTTATGAATGGGGTTTGACAGTGATGAATGAGGTTTGACAGTGATAAATTAGATTTGACAAAGATATACAACGTTTGACAATGATAGACTATGGCGTTTGACACAGGGCGTAGGAAACTGACCGTTTGGGTAGCTATGTTACCACAACTTGTAATACACAACAAATTACTGTTTTTGGACAACATTCATTTCATGCCATTGAACTGCTCTATAAATGTTATTTTGTGGTGCCCCGACTTTCTAGTTAATTACATTTACCTGATTAGCTCAATCAGGTAATATTAATGACAGAGAAAGATTTTTATAGAATAGCATGTCATATCACTTAATCCGGCATAGCCAAAGACACGACACGAATGTAGCGAAATGCTTGCAAAAAATGTTTTGAAAATATTTAAATAATAATAATCGCCTGTCGAAACCCGGGAACGAACCAGGGACCTTTAGATTGTTTCACATTGTTCTGGCAGCGTCGACATGCTAAGCAAGACAATAGATAAAAATACAAGCAAATACGTCCAATCCCATCTTCATGATGACAGTTAATTGACATGAGCCATTCTGTATTAGCAGAACACGTGAGACATAGAATCTGTATTGGAACAAAACCGTGATCCATATTGCTGTACATGCATCCAAGGTTCTTCCATAGAAAATAGACCATAGATAAAAATACTACCGACACCCCCCATCTCATCTTTACACTTTAATGCTCTCAGTTATCTAACAGCCAATGTCAACTAGCAGAACAGGACATACATAAAATCAATATCTAGACAAATTAGGGAAGACACATTCAAATATGATCCAATGTCGTTTCCATGGAGGTGAATGAAGTCAATCGCCTTGGGTAAAAAAAAAATTAGGAGCAAATAAAAAGTGTATCCAAAGTGAAGGCCTGTTTATGACTTTTCCCTTCTCTATATCTAAATGAATATGAATATCTACTGTGTACAATGGAGGACCTAGCTTCAGTGTCAGCCTCATTAATGCTGCGTATCACTGCCCAGGGGAGGAGTCAGTCTATAAAACCATGTGACACCTCATTAGGGATCTACCTGGGATCTATCTGACATTATCATGAATATGGCCCACCACAAATCAAATGGCTTCTGCCAAACAACAGGCAGAATGAAGCCATAGATGGAATGCTATTTAGCTAGATGGCTATTCTGAACAGTATAGAAGCATTAGGGGCAACTGATTATGCAGAGAACTGACTTCTATGTAATGTACTTTATGTAGATTGGGAAAAAATGCATATGGGGAATTCCATGGTAACAGAATTGCGCTGAGACTCCGATTTTTCATTTTTTTAAAGTATGCAAACAAAAATAATTGATTTCAAAGTTTAACAAACCATACAGCTCTATGCACAAGGACAACTTTTAACAATTTACACGGACATTGTTTGCGGTAATTCTTATGGGTATTGAACTACACTATGTGCAGTGGATTTACACCTGGTAACTACATTGCGGTAACGGAATTGTATCATGGGTTCCTGGTCTGTACTATACACAGAAATGTGAACCAATCATAGACGTCTTCAGTGACTTCAGAAAGCATTCATACCACTAGACTTACACATTTTGTTGTGTTACAGCCTGAATTCAAGATGGATTAAATGTATTCTTTTTCTCACCCTTCTACACACAATACCCCATAATAACAGAGCTAAAACATTTTATTACAATGTTTTGCAAATGCATTGAAAATGAAATACATAAATGTATAATTTACATAAGTATTCACACCCCTGAGTCAAAACTTTGTAGGAGCACCTTTGCTGTGAGTCTTTCTGGGTAAGTCTAAGAGTTTTCCACATCTGGATTGGCAAACATTTGCACATGACTATTTTCAGAATTCTTCAAACTCTGTCACATTGGTTGTTGATCATTGCTAGACAATCATTTTCAGGTCTTTTAAAATAGATTTAAGTCAAAACTGTAACTCGGCTTTAGGTTATTGTCCTGCTGGAAAAGTGTCTGTTGGAAAGCAGACTGAACCAGATTTCTTCTAGGATTTTGTCTGTGCTTAGCTCCTCTACATTTCTTTTTTATCCTGAAAAACTCTCCCGTCCTTAATGATTACAGTTTTCTCCTATCACTGCCATTAAACTCTGTAACTGTTTTAAAGTCACCATTGGCCTCGTGGTGAAATTCCTGAGCGATTTCCAACTAGGAAGGACACATGAGCTAGGAAGGACACCTGTATATTTGTAGTGATTGGTTATAGTGACACACCATCCAAAGTGTAATGAATAACTTCACCATACTCAGAGATATTCAATGTCTGCTTTTTACCATTTCTACCCATCTACCAATAGGTGCCCTTCTTTTTGAAGCATTGGAAAAACCTCCATGGTCTTTGTGGTCGAATCGGTTTTTGAATTTCACTGCTCGACTGAGGGACCTTACATACGATTGTATGTGTGAAGTTCAAAGATGAGGT
>NC_056448.1:17446805-17447379 GCF_018296145.1 Oncorhynchus tshawytscha | reverse complement strand
AACGCGAAGTCCTGTGCGCTCCGCAATATTTGCCCATTATTCTTATTTTTTTTAGCTTTGTAAAATTGGTTGTGGATCATTGTAGATAACCTTTTTTAGGTATTGCCATAGATTTTAAAGTAGATTTAAATCAAAACTGTAACTCTGCCATTCAGAAACATTTATCGTCTTCTTGGGAAACAACTCAAGTGTAGATTAGGCCTTGTGTTTTAAGTTATTGTCCTGCTGAAAAGTGTATTTATCTCCCAGTGTGTCACGTCTAATCAAGGTGGGTGGAATCAGGCGCAGAGAGCAGATAGCGATATAAAGTTTATTCTCCGGTGAACAAAACAAACACGGTCAACCCAAACACAGGGTGAAATTATCCAAACACAGGATAACAGACTAACCGGAGAATAAGAAACACAATAACACCGACAGACGAAAATGAATGACAAAATAAGCTCAATCCCGCACAAAACAAGGGTGGGACAACCTACATTATATACAGACACTAATTAACTAAACAACACACAGGTGAAACCAATCAGACAAAACCAACAGATACACGAAAAGGGATCGGTAGTGGCTAGTA